>NC_056732.1:1121037626-1121067626 GCF_019279795.1 Protopterus annectens | reverse complement strand
CATGATCAGTGCACATCACTAGTTGTAAAACTTGACATAAAGTAGCAGTCATTTCCTTAAGAGCACAAACAATATCAATTATGTTCCATTCACTGAGAGATGTGACTGTAATCTGCAGCAGTTGTTGTTTCTGAATAAACATAAATAATTTCCATGCTAATATTGTTGAATCAATATTCTTCCAGTCTGTTTCTGGTAGATTTAAGTTCCCAGGTACTATTATTTCCCTTTCTGTGTTTCATGCAAGAAATGTATCCTGTAGGTTTGCTCCTGGCAAACATAACATTATTCAATCTGCTTTATTCTCTCTGCTAATATAAGTATCAAATTGGTAAAAACACTAAGACAACAAAACAAAGTATGAAACAGGGGTCACAGAGACCGCAGCAATAAAAGACAAAAATAATGAGTTTAATTAGCGCTTTCAGCTTCACAAATCAATACTTAATCAGACAACCAACATATTTACAAAGCCATATTTAAAACCTTTCAGATCCCATGACCTTTTTCCACCAAAACCATTTGCCTTTTTCTTAAAAGAACAACCTCAAAATATAATTGAACAAATACAGAATACTATCTTGGTAAAAATATATACATACAAGCATAAAATTGGCATAAGACATAAACAAAAATATTTTTTTTCTTTTTTCTTTCTTACATCATCTTTTATAGCCCTTAATTTTAATAAAGAAGAAATAGATGTGCTTCCATTAATGTTATTGGAAGCACATCTATTTCTTTTGTATTAAAATTAAAGGCTTATAAAAGATGATGTAAGAAAGAAAAAAGAAAACATTTTTTTTTATGTCTTATGCCAATTTTATGCTTCTTTTAAGAAAAAAAGCAAAATGTTTTTTGTGGAAAAAGGTCATGTGATCTGAAAGGCTTTAAATACGGCTTTGTAAATATGTTGGTTGCCTGATGAAGTCTTGATTTCTTAAGACAAAAGAGCTAATTAAATTAATTATGTTTGCGTTTATTGCTGCAGTCTCAGTGACTCTTGTTTCATACTTTGTTTTGTTGTCTTAGTGTTTTCACTGGTTTGTCTTGGTTAGTTCACTTTATAAGTAGCAAATTCCTGTAATAATTAAATATGCATTTACTAGGACATCAATTCTGACTAATTCTGAAGAATATCCCACTTCTAATATGGTAATGCATGTTTTATTAATTGCTACAAAGGAATGATTTTCATTGTCATTAATCTTATTAATTCCACTGTTTCACTGCTTATTTCACTTGTAAGTAAGCAAGTCTCATCCACTTCTCTTCGTACTACCACAAACCGAGCCATATTGTAAAATTCAGTCTCTTTTTTACAGTAATGTTATCCATCCAAGTTCAGTTTTGATTTCTTCCTTTTTATTTCCCCCTTGCCTCTTTTTTCTATATTCTCTGTTGGAAAAAGTCTTTCAGCTTTTCCCAGTTAGGGGTCGCCACAGTGGAGCTTTGGTCCGCTAATGATTGGTAGTGGATTTTTACGGTGCCGAGTTGCCAGCCTGATGCCCAACCTTCAAAGAAGGTACACCCATTCACACACGCATCTACCTGCATGTCTTTAAACATCAGTCGATCGCAGGGAGGACATGCAACTCCACACAGAAGGCGCTCCAGCCGAGAATCGAATGGGATAACCTCTTGCTGTAAGGCGACAATGCTAACCACTGCACCACCACAGCCAGATTCTGTATTCTCTGTTGGAAAATTGATGTTATTTTTTCTAGACTGAAAGCTTTGTGACTGAACAATGTTATCATTCTGTGTAATCTGTGTGTTATTTAACAAAGCAGTGTCTTTTTAGTATGTATTCTCTTTGCATTATAGACATTTATCAACTTACTTCTCTTCCTAGTTATTTGTTGTGAACTTCTCCCTTTATTTCCTTTTTTCCTCTACATCCTCTGAATCTCCAAATTGCTGAATATCACTATGCTGAATTCCAAAGTTGTCATCAGTAGGATCATATTTGTTAGGAGTTGAGTGATCTTAACTGGCAGAGGACACTTCCCTTCCTAAATGTGTTTATTTGCATTATGCCTAAAATTATTTATCCTCAGTCTAGTCATTAATCCCAGTCATTAATATATGCAAGACAGTTTTCCAAGCTGTGCCAGTTGCAAAAATACAATCATCTTCAGTAAGTGTATAGTAATTACTAATAATAGTATAAATATAGTATACAAATCACAAAACCTTTGACATGAGGTACACATCCCCAGTGTTGTTATGTGTGATTTTTATATACCCAAAGCATTTAGTACACTAGCCAGATATTTTGCTTTAGGAAATCATTAATGGCTTACTCATTCCTGGAGTCCATTTTCATCAACAAACAATTAAAGAAGTTTAAAAGAAGAGAAAAATCAAAATCAACAACCACAGAATTCAAAGAAATTAATCCAATTAGTAATTTAAGTCAAACTGCATGAGGAAATCACACAAACATATGCAAATAAATATTAAATTAAGTACACCAAGGTAACATTGTACAAGGTGAAGTAATTCATAAAGTAGTCACTCTGACCTGATGTACTGGTTGTACCAGTCACACTGCAACACTGGATGTCCTTTATATTCCACACAATAGCTGTTGTTCATTGTTGCTCGCAGTCACATTATTATAACAGTAAAATCAGAGGTAAAAAAATAAAATATAAAACAAAATAAATCTTTTTTACCAAGCAGTTGCAGAACAAGTCACAAACCAACACATGAAGGTTTCATATAAGCTCTGGAATATCCTGCCTATAGCCTGTGTTAATTTATAACTGACTAGGTCCCTTGGGATGGTTAGTGTTTGTCTGACTACTATATATCCCTTTCTTCCAACAAACAGTGAAAATCAGAGGTAAAAAATAAATTATAAACCCAAATAAATCTTCTTGTCTAGAATGTATCCCTTTCTTTCAACAAACAAAGGAAATCAGAGGCAAAAATAAAATATAAATCAAAATAGATCTTCTCTTACCAAGCTGTTGCACGGTAAATCATAAAGCAGCTTGGATGGTTTCAGATTGCCTATGGTATCAATATATGGTCCAACAGCTTGTTTCATAGCTAACAATTCACAGCTCTACCAAACTTACCAATCCCATAGTAATTTTCTTCCACCTGTCAACCTTCCTGACTTTGAAAATATTCAGGGCCTCTTTCTATATTAGAATGGTAACCCAAAACTTTGCTTCTGGGTGCTTTAGATTCAAGTTTTGTGGTCACGTTAGGCGTAATTTGCTAGAATGTTTTGCAGACCATGGCTTCACCGCTCTAATTAGGAATACAATAGACATAATGAGTTTTCAGGTAATCACTCTGTCCTGTGCTAGTTATTATTAACAGTTCTAGCAAATGGCACAGTCTGTTTAGTAGCTCTCCTTCTATAACTGACTATTGCCTGATCATATCAAACTGGTCTGGGAAGAAAACCCCAATGCAGCACTTGATTATACACTTACATTCAGCAACAATACATACACTTTAAATACTGATCTGCTATGCACAGTATGGTCCTCAATCTATCATTTAACTTACTTGACTTAAAGCTTAGTTATACTTTTCTCAAGTCCTATTATATATTAGTAATGACAGAGAGGACTGGATGTCTTGAGATTGTCTTCATCTCTTGAAACTAAAGGTTAATGTATTTGCATTCTTGAAGAGAGATGTCCTGTGATAGAAGTCTTCAAAATATCACTTTTTAAAAAATAGGCCAAAAAGGCATTAAAAGATTTGAAGGTACCATCTGTAGAGGAAGCATCTCCTTTCCAAGCCCAATACGTGCTGGAAAAAAGCCAGCAATGTTACAGAGAAACTGTACCTTTTAAAAAGCGTCCAACCAATATCACTTTCCTTTTTAAGTAAATTAAAAAAGTATTTTTAAACAGCCTCAGTAGCCCACCCCCATCAGTCAACACATGTTGTCATTTCCACAATCCCCAATAACCCACCCCCAACAGTCAAACCATGTTGCCATTTCAACCTTTATCTTAATCAGAATAAACTAAATAAACTGAAAATGTCATTGATAATTTTCCAGCTCATGGACATCCTGAAAGAGGTGGCATGTCTTCTAGTTCCAAAGTTAAACAACAACTTTATCTTTCACTCTCTATATAATCTATTTAAATGTTGCCTTTGAAGTACCATCTGCTCTCTAGAAAGAACCCACTCTCAACCCTCTGGCTATAGAACTACTTTGTTTCTGTATGCCATCATATCAGCAAGCCTCTGTTTTAACAAGAAGCACAGCCTATCCAGATATCAATATGGTTTCACTCAGGGTCATAATATCCAGACTGCCCTCCTCTCACAGATACCATTCTGGCCATTATAGCAAACATTCTACTTTTTCATAGACCTTACAAAAATATTCAGCCTTATTAACCACAAGCTTTTGCTTGAAACTTTCACCTTCTCTGGTTTGGGTCAAGTGCTGTTTTTTGGTTTAGAAGCTCTCTGTACAAATGACCATGCAGACGTAGGCTGGAATCCTCTTTATCTTGCTCAGTTACCATAAGTTCTTGTATTCCCAAGAGTTCAAGCCTGGCATGCTTCCTTTTGCCATAATATTCATCAACATTAAGTGTTTATATTCCCCAGAGTTCAGGCCAAGCATACTTCCTCTTCCCATATTCATCAACATAAGTTCTTATATTCTGCAGAGTTCAGGCCTGGCATACATCTGCTTGCTGTATTCATCAACATAAGTGCTTACATTCCCCAGAGTTCAGGCCCAGCATACTTCCTCTTGCCATATTCATCAACATTAAGTGCTTATATTCCCCAGAGTTCAGGCCTGGCATACTTCCTCTTCCCATATTCACCAACATAAGTTCTTATATTCCCCAGAGTTCAGGCCCGGCATACTTCCTCTTGCCATATTCATCAACTGACTCCCTTTTGACTCCCACTCTTCTAATCTCATTCGGTATGCTGATGATCTTATCATCTGTAAATCCTTTAACACTTACTTTAACATCAATTCAGAACTCCAACATACCTCTAGAAGCCTTTTCAATTGTTTTTTTTTTATTGGCAGTTAATTCTGAAATGCAAAAAATAATGAAGAAATGTGCTTCATTGCCTCAACCATCTTAAAGTTGCTGTAGCTTAAAAAGGAGTAAAGCACGCAGAACTCATACCTTTTGTTAAATATTTAGAATTTTTTCTAGACCCCCATGCTGTCTAGCAAAATCTTCCTTGAATAAAACAAACTTAGAAATAATTGTACTCTTTAACTGCTTGAAAGTATTTAGATTCCTTACACCTGAAGCAGAAAGCAAACATTGGTAAATAAATACCCCAGATCCAATTAAAGTATATTCTACTGTTTATAGTTAATGTCTACAATAAAGAATTTGAACAACTTCCAAAATCCTATGTAATAGGGTCTATCTAGAGTTCAGCAGCTGTTCCCTACATATAAGTATTATTGTACACAACTATCTCTAAAGCTGAGTGACTTCCCCTAAATGAATGCTCTGACTACTTCCTGTTACGACTTATATTTCAGAGTCTAAATTTTGAGAGTTCCTCTCAGCTTGCTTCTAGCTTATATCAAGAAATATCACCTTAGAACTCATTCTGTGGTTGCACAGATATCCCACAAGTCATGCCTTCTCAGTTAATGGACCAAATAACTGGGATGCACTACCAACTGAGATTTGGAATTATGAAACCGCCAAACACTTTAGAAGTCATCTAATTTCTCATTTAAGAGAATGCCCCCATATAGTGATGAATTCAGCTTAATGCTGCTTAATTAAAACAGATGTTTCCAGCAATACATACTGATTGCCACTGACAGACTGAAATCAAACCTACTGTGAAAAATGGGAGTGTACTTGGGACTCTGATGCAAAAATACTCCAGTAGTCAGCCAAATAAATAATAATGGCAGTACATGAGGCCTGGGATAGCAGGTAAATGTTCCCCTTTACCTACAACATCTTGAAGCACACCTGCTATGGGGTCAGTGGCTCAGTACATATGTTCATATGGGAACCTGTTGCAGAACAACTGCCTTTGAAAGCCATGCACATACTGATGGATGCAGAAAATGTGTGTCACAGCTTGTATGTCAGCACATATATCTGGAAATACACCTCTTCCAACACTGCCGCAGTAGCTCAGTCTGTTAAATGTGTTCCATACAGAACATTTTGCCACACAGAGTCCTGGGTTTGAATCATAGGTTCATAGGTTCATAGGTTGGTACTAGGCTATCAGCCCTAGGGCCTATACAAGCCTAGCCATAACAATTCCCTGGCTATTTCTTCCCACACTATTTACTTCCCTGGACCCCTGTCTAGCAGGGCGACTGACATGATCCCCGGGGTGAATTTCCTTTCTCCCATCCAATTGTCAAGGTTCCTTTTGAAGAGGACCAAAGAGGCACTCTGCTTGACATGTATGGGCAATCTATTCCAGAGTCTGGGGAGTCTCTGGGTCAGGAACCTATCCCTCCAGCATGTTTTGTTTATTGTGATGACAAGGTTTAGATCCCTGGAGCGTGTGGCTCTGAGGGATTGGGATTTCTTTAAGTGTACCATGTCCAACAGCTCTGGGTTTGATATGGCCTTGTATGTTAAGCAAAGATCGCCTCTGAGTAGACGATATGCGACAGAGTATAGCTGGAGTTTCTTAAGGCGGTCAGCATAGGGCATCTGCTTTAGGCCTGTGATTATTTTAGTGAGGTATTTCTGCGGCCTTTCCAGTTGTTGCAGATGTCTTGAGAGGTACATACCAAACAGGGCATTGTATTCTATAATGGGTCTAATGAGGGATGAGTACAGTGGGACAATGACCTCCTTTTTTCTGGATGAAAAGCCCTTAGTGATGAGGTGTGCCACATAGAAGGATTTCCTGACTGTTGTGGTGATGTGGTTATCAAAGGTGAGACCACTGTCCATCTGTGTCCCTAAGTCTCTTATCACACTTTCGGTGTTTAGTGTACTGCCACCTATATGGTAATTCGCGGATACATGTTTTTTCCCAAATGGGATAACTATACATTTCTTGGCACTGAGCTTGAGCCCATGGCTCTGGCACCAAGCATCTGTTTCTGTAAGGCCCTTTTGCAGAGTATCCACATCATTTGGGGATTCAATAATGGCTCCCAGTTTGCAGTCATCTGCTAACTTTGTTATCCAGAGTCCCTTAGTGTTGGCCTGTACTTCAGAGAAGTAGATGCCAAACAAGAGCGGTCCCAGGACTGAACACTGAGGTACTCCACTTGTCACTTGTCTGGAGCTGGATTTGGAGTCAGATACTTTTACAGTGTGGGTTCTATCAGTAAGCCAGTTAGCAACCCATTGGGTGACATAGGGATTAATGTCCAGCTTAGTAAGTTTATCTACGTTTCCAGAGTGGGGGATGGTGTAAAAGGCCTTGGCAAGGTCTAGATAGGCTGTGTGGACCACCTTACCCTTGTCCATGGATCTGGAGACTGATTCGAAGAAGTCAATCAGGTTCAGGAGACAAGATCTGCCTTTCACAAACACAAACTGGGTGGGATCCAGTGTTTGAAGGTTGCCAATGTCTTTGTTTACAAGTTCCATGATAATACGCTCCATGGCCTTGCAGATAAGGCTTGTCAGACTGATGGGATGGTAGTTTCCGGGATCCAAGGTGGATCCCCCTTGTGGAGTGGGATAACTTTAGCTCTGCGCCACTCAGTGGGCACGAAACCTGAGGTGAGGCTATGATTAAACATGACACTTAGGTGAGGTGCCAGTTCATACTGAAGTTCATGTAGTACACAGCCCCGGGATGTCATCTGTCCCATGGATGCTGTATTTTTAGCTTTGGAGAGTGTGTTTTTTACCTGTGTGGCCATTATTACTGGAATTTGGCAATCTTCCGGTATTGAGATGGGCCATTTAGGGGGTGAGAGGGGGGTGAAGTTGGCACTGAATCGACCTGCCAGGATATTGTCAAGATCCTTGGGATCAGTATATTTAATGCCATTCTGTTTTAGCTCAGAGCAGATCTGAGCATTGCCATTTAGATTCTTGACATAGTTATAGAATGCCTTGTGGTTGTCTTTGGAATCTTTGGAAATTTTATTTTCGTAACTAGCTTTCGAGGATTTTATGAGGGATCTCAGTTTCTTACTGAGGCTGGTAAGGAAGTTTTTTGCATCCTGGGATTTTCCTCTTTTCTGCAACAGTTTCTTCCTTTTGTTGTAAAGTTTGCTTATGGCAAGGGACCACCAGATTGGCTTCTTTTTTTTTGGATGAGAGCATCTTGGTTCTATTTGGCATGGCATGATTTATGCATGAGTGGATGTGCTCGTACAGTGCCTTTGTGTAGGATTCAGCAGTTGAACTTTCAGCTCCCATCTGCATGGGTGTCATGAAGTTTGTCACTTCTGACTTGAGTAGCATGAAGTTGGCTTTGGAGAAGTTTTTTATGGAGGTTTCCTTACTGGGGGTCGGGGTGGGGGTGGGGGATGTGGATGTTAAGGGTGATTAGCTTATGGTCAGACCTGACTAAAGAGGGGGTGACCACAGGTGTGGAGCATCGATTTCCCATGTTGGTAATGACCAGGTCTAGGATATTGGAGCCCCTGGTGGGACTATGGATTAGTTGATCCAGGGCATTGGAATTTATGAATTCCAAGAACCATTGGGCAAAGGTGTTGGTACATGAGTAGTTTTCCCAGTTAATGGCAGGGTAGTTAAAATCACCCAGTATTAGGGTGTTTGGCTCTATCTTAATATTTTCCAGTATGTTTAGAAAGGTGTAGTGAGAATCTTGGGGTATGGTGGGGGATCTGTAGCAAGCTACAATTTGGATTGCAGTCTTACCTAGTGTTAGTTGCACCTGGAGAATTTCAGACACATTGTGTTGGGCAACTAGCCTGATGGTGTGAATATCCTTGGTGAATATTGACTCTCCTCCACCTTTAGTGTTTCGGTTCTGCTTTGGTGGCCAAAAAGTGTGGTAAGAGTTGTAGCCTGGTATTGCAGGGGTGCTCTCTGGAGCCTTGAACCAGGTCTCAGTTACTGCACAGATATCGATGTTCTCCATTTTTAGGAGTGCCTCGAGAGAGTGCATTTTGAGGTTTAGACTTCTAGCATTGAGTAGCATTACCTTCAGATTTTGCATGCTTGTACGTGTTACGGTGGTGGTTTTGTCCTTTGAACTTTGCCTAAAAAAGGCACTGTAGGGGTGCAAGAGCCTTAGCCAGTAACCTGAATCCCAGGGGTTATAGGTGCAGACCATCTCTGGCAAAGCATCGTGGTCTGTCAATCATGTCGTCCCAGGCAGACAGATACTGGATCCCCTTTGAATGACACCAGAAGCTTAGCCAATTGTTGAAGTCAATCATTTTGTCCTTATATTGTGATATCATTCTGGGTGAAGGCAGGATGATACTCAGGGCTAGGGTCATACCTGCCTGGGCCAAATAATCCGAGAGTTCTTCCATGTCTCTTTTCATGTAGTCCAGGGAGGTACTTCTCAAGTCATTCACTCCAACATGGACAATGACAGAGTCATATTTGTACTTGTTGTGGAGTGACTTGAGTGCATGCGTTATGTGGCGGATGCTGGCACCCGACAGGCAGCTGACTGTAATTTTCTCCTTGTTCAACCTGGTGAGAGGGACATCAGTATGCCGGACTATAGAGTCACCTATGACTAAAGTGTTAGGTACATTGTCTTGCCTTAGGGGCTGTTGCTGGGTGGCACACAGGTGTTGTGAATTATGTGACACTTTGGTTGTGATTGGTGTTTGTTTGCGTTTCAGCTTCAGAGGTCCTTGTTGCTTGGGCAGGTTACAGTTAAGGGCCTCTGCATATGTGGATTTAGTGTTGCTATATGTGGGTGTTGGTGGTGTGGGTTTAGAAGGGCTATGTGTTTCTTGAGGTGTAGTGTGGGTGTTAACCTTCTCCTCTTGACTGTCTAGCACAATCTTGGGTGGAGAGAGCTTTGCTTCCATTTTGGCTATCTAAGTGCATCTCTCACAGGTTGTAGTGTTGGGTGGTAGGAGAGGGTTGTCTGTGTACATGAGGCAATTGCTGCATTGCCCCAGTATGCCCAGATTCACCAGGTGGACAGGAGAAATCACCGGAAGCTGACCCTTGGACATGCCTGGTTTGGTGCTTTTTTTTTTTTTTTTTGTAAAGTACAGGAGCTGTTTTCCCTTACCTTAGCAAGGTACTTTGCAATTATAGGCTGTTTAGTACCTACTATTAATTTCTCTTTATTAACAAGGAGAGTTGAGTGCTTGTATCAGTTTAAGGCTTCCTAGTGCTTTCCAGCAGGTATTAGAGAAAGTGCTAGTCAAAGGGATGCTTAAAGGTAAGATGAAAAAAAATGCACACTGCAGTGTGCACTAGAGAAGCTAGATGTGAAAGTAGGTAACTTAAGTTTTACCTGTTTAAAAAGTTAAGGTTTAGTGGAGAGTTACTATTTTTAAAACAGCAAGATGGGTTGAAAGGGGTGGTCACTTTTGTATTCTGGTACTTTGGAATACAGTAGGATGGCCAATAAATTTAAATAGTTGAAGGGGAGGGGTTTTTGATTTAGTGATTACTCACACAAGCCAGTGAAAGTAGAGAGGAAATGAGATATATGGTCAGATTAACATAAGAGGCAGGCAACTAGAAAGACAGTGGTATTTAACAAGACAACTGTGACTGGGTGGGAGGGCGGAAAACAAATTCTGCCATGGTCTCTTTTGAAGTTTTAATATGCAGTTAAAGCAGAATGCAAGTAAAACACAAGGTAAAGAAAACAAACTACAGTATTTAAAATATACAAAATACAAGAAATAAAAGCAAACTAACCTTTCTTTCACAGCAAAGTGTAGCAGAGTCTGGATGAGCCTTTCTGGTAAAAGCCAGTGTGTTGCACTTCAATTACATTGTTGGGAGGACAGCAAGTAATGACTGAGTCATGCAATTTTAATCCCCATAGGTTACTTCTACTGAATTTTCTGCTACCCACTTTTGCAAGTCACAAGCCTGCAGATAGTGACACACTGCACATATTCACATAACCTAACTATATGTTGCCTACTTTCTGTTATTATAACTGTTGCATAACAGATGTACCTTAAGCACATGCCTCGATTGGACTGCAATGGGTACCCTTACCCTGGCTCTGCTGTAATGATAGGACTGCCACAGCTGCCACAGTTACATGTACTGCTTGCTGGCCTCCAAAGTGTTCACACTCCCACATGTGTCCTAGGGTGCAACAGCAGCTGCAGCCTGGAGCATACACGGCTGTATGTTAATGTAGCTGCTACAGACCGACCATACCGCCAAACCCCCTACAACAAGGGATCCAAACACAACCATACATAAAGGAGGGGCAAAGGCCCAGAGATAGGGACATGTTTCACAATTTGCCCCTACAAAGATATTAAGTTGATAGAATAGCAGCTACTGCATTAGCATGCATATTCTGATGGGTATGAAGTGTGACACTCACATGTCTCTCTTCCCTTACTGACATCAACCCACAATGTTTGACTGTGAACTGCCAGATGACCACAATGTCATGGGACACTGACCACACATATGAGGCAAAACTTTGGACATACTTCATACATCTCTACAGTGGACAGATTTGTACTTACCCTCTGAGATGCTGTAGTCTCCACACCTCAGTAATGTCCATCTCAAAAACTAAGAAAGGGGCCAAGACCTACATGAAGGCCTTATATTTTGCACTGTGGTGCCATGTCATTGGCTAATGATAGGGAAATTCACCTGTTTTGGATGCAATTAGTGATTCTGAGCCACAGATTGGTGCAGAGACAATTACCTGTTAATAAGCAGTACCCACAAAAGGGAAGTGACCACTTATGGGGAACAGGTCTGTATGTGGTTTTACTCACACAGACAGCGTATGTACAAAGCATTTGCAGTAGAATGCTTCAAAAAAAGGAGTACATCACTCTTCCAGGTAAGTACTAGATTTTCCCATAAAATGGGATGCACAACAGAGGATGGAGGTATGGGGAATACGAATTAAAACAGTAGGCTTGTATTAGATTTATGATAATGACATCTCAGTAGTGATACTCTGCTGTCCAACACCTACAGGATTGCCTCTCAACTGTCGCTGCTTTGAATCACATCTCTGCTCTGTCCTTGTCCACCCCTCCGATCCGCTGTTGTAGTAAAGATAATGGAGTAGACGTAAGACATAGTGACACTAAGTAAGGGTGTACACTCCTGTAACATCAAACAATGTACTGTAGGGGGGGCAGAGCCTGAATGGCTAACTGAAAGCAGCAGTATTTTAGAGCTCCATATAACTAGTTAAATAAGACAGGAAAAAATTTTTTTTTTTCTTCAAAGTATAAAATCTTATAGATAAAGGACTAATTTACATAATTAGAAACTTTGGTGAAGTTTTACAAATAATTTCCTGTCAAAAAGCTTGGAGATATATTCACTTGTTAAAATGAGCAACTCAAAGAATTCACACCAGGATGCTGCCTTAAAAAAGGAAATACAACAGATGACATCTACCCTGCAGGAGTTGTCTTTGAAGATGTACGATTTTAAAGAGAACCGGGAAAATCTTAAAACAAGCAGTCAAAAACAGGCTGACACCCTGAAGGAAATGCTACAACAACACCAGACAAGGATAACAGGAATGGAGGTTTCTCTAAATGACATAGAAACCAGACTTAAGGAAAAGGAAACACAGAAAGAACTGCTTCTTAAAACACTCAGTTGGTTAATAAAGTAGATGACTTGGAAAATAGGGAGAGGAGAAATAACATCAGGATTTTCGAATTACCTGAAAACATAGAAGGTGAGGATATTATTTCCTTCTTATCAAGCTGGATCCCTGACTTTTAAAATTTAAGGACTTTCCTTTGGCATTGAAAGGGCACACAGAGCTCTTGGGAAACCTGCCACTAATTCAAACTCTCCTCCTAGGTCAATAATTATCAAATTTCTTTCATACTTGGACAAGGTACTGATTTTAAGATCTACTTGGAGGAAGGTGCCTCTAAAATATAAACAGAGCCTGATAAGATTTGACAATGACTATTCATCTAGAATAATGGAACAAAGGAAAAAAGTGTGGCTAATGATAAGGTTTCTGAAACAAAATAACATCAAGGCACAACTTGTATATCCAGCTAAGATAAGAATACTGTATGCCAACGAGATGAGGACTTTTATTGACTTAGAGGAATCATCTTCATTTATTAAAACTAATAATGTGATTACTTTATCAGAAGATATGGATTGGATGTTACCTTCTCTCAAGAGAACAAAAGAAACAAATGTCTGGACAGATGTCAAAAAGAAGAAGCAAAAGACTGATACTGTTACAGCCAAATCTCTCAAAGCATCTACTATGATATGAATTGTTTTAACATTACTTTAAAGGACCAATTGTACTGCTTGGAATTTTAAAACAAAGGTAACTAACTACTGGAATCTTTATCTATATTTTTTGAAAATAGATGACACGTGAGAGTTTTCACATTACCTCAGGTATGTAAAACAGGGTACTTTTCTTTCACAGAAGGAGGGTTATATAGCACATAAAATATTTATACTGTAAATCAACATATATAGTATATGTGTATTTTCTCTTAATTTTCTCTTTTCTTTCTCTCTTCTCTATTTTCTCATTATTTATTTTAACTGCATCTTGTCTCCCTTTCTAAATTATCTCCTATTTACTATACTAATATAGTCTGTATATATTTAATAACTCACTATCTATACATAGATAAATAATAGTCTAAAATAATCTAGTTTTAAGGCAGACTAATTGGAATAGTGAACCAAGAAAACTGCGCTGAACAGCTGGTTGGAACCAATAGCAGCTTTATTAAGAAACACATTATTTTAATTCCATGTATACATTTTATAGCTATCAACATGTTAATATTAGTTTATATGAACTACAGGGGGTTAACTGAAAAGGATATAGGTCATCTTTTTAAGAATTTTCTATATTTATTGTGGTCTTTTTAAGGATTTTTATATTTGTTGTGCTTCATTTTAACTTAATTAAGTGAATTATTGCATTAATATGGTTAATTATGGGCGGCCATGGTGGTGCAGTGGTTAGCGTTGCTGCCTCACAGCAAGAGGTTCTCTGGTTCGATTCTCAGCTGGGATGCCTTCTGTGCGGAGTCTGCATGTCCTCCCAGTGGTCAGGTGGGTTTCTTCCAGGTGCTCCGGGTTCCTCCCACATCCCAAAGACATGCTCTAGGTGGATTGGACACTCTAAATTGGCCCTAGGGGTGTGAGTGTGTGCATGTGTGTGCCTCCTGTGGAAGGTTGGGTGCCGGGCTGGTAACTTGACACCATAAAACTCCCCTGCCAATCATGAGTGGACAGGTGATCCACTGTGGTGACCCCTAACCAGGAAAAGCCGAAAGAAGAAGAATTGCATTATTGGTTAATCAGTGTGTATGTGTGTATATATATATATATATATATATATATATATATATATATATATATATATATATAAGGACTTGGTTTGATAGTTAAGTTTGTTCTGATAAAGTCCCTTCATAAGGGAAGAAAGCGCTTAACCTGTTCATGTGTTTCTTAATAAAGCTGCTATTGGTTCCAACCAGCTGTTCAGCACAGTTTTCTTGGTTCAGTTTTGGAGTTGTAGGTGTGGAGTGATTGGTTATCTGGTTTACTGTCAGCAGCATGGAAAGATCCGCAGCAAATGGGAACATTATGGAGCTGCTGCAGCAAATTAATCAGCAGCTTGCCATACACACAAATCAAATCAAGTCTTTGGTGGACAAACAAAGTGTTACTTCTGGAACTTTTGGTAGTTTGGGGTTGCCTTTAACCCAGGTCACCCAAGGTTCCCAGCCCAATCCGTTTGTTGGTACCCCAGGATGGTTTGGCATGAGGGTGAACCAGCAAAGAGAAGTCGGTTTAGATATCAGCTCCTGGAAGGCTAACAGCTTCAGTTTCAATGAAGAGTTGGCTTTGGGCCATACAGAGCAACAGCAGCATTTCACATTAACTGAAAGATTGGCCAAATTAGATAAGGACATGATGGCATATAAAAAGCTTCAATTAGAGAAGTCCTACCTGGAGAGGAATCTGGAGCTTAAACTTGTTCCACGTGGCCTTAGAATGTGGAAATATCCTAATGGAGCAGAAAATAATCTGGGTATGCTCCAAGAATTACATTATTTTTTCAATCAGGTAGAAATGGGTTTATTAAAGATAATGATTAAATACAATTTTTGTGCACTAGAATCATTATCCAAAGATATTGAAGAGAATAATGCCATTATAAAGAATGATTTGTTGTCTGAATGATTTAAGACAAATTATGTGAATATATTCACTAAAATAGACAATTTCAGTTCCGAAATGTTTTTGCGTAAAAATAATAAATTGAGAAGGGACATAAATGAGTATAACAAGGACCGGGTATATCGGTATTCAGCTGGTAACCATGGTAACATTCATTCAGCAACCAACCGGAGGGCCACTATGGATCAGGATATGATGTCACCATCTAATACAACTTGGAGGCAGAACATAGACCAGGTTGAACAAGATGGTGAATCTGTAAGGCATTCCGATCGGCTTAGGCAGACGAGGACGAGTACAGGGAATACAACCAACAAGGAGCGAGACCCAAGAAACAGACAATCGGAATTATCACTGGAAAAATTAATGGATATGGCAATAGCCGAAATGGCACTTGTAAGTACTTTTAATAGTTGTGAGGACACATTCAATAATGTACATTGGGGTCACTTGTCAGCGGAAGCTGAGGTTTTGACTGAAAGTAATGCTCCTTTTGGGACTACATTACAGCATTGTGATATATTGTACATAAATGAAACATTTACTGACATAGACATTAATTTAAATGTAACTGAAGGTTGTCCTATTTTTGAAATAGAAAGTAATAGTCCTATTTGTGATGCCAATATTGAGAGCAATGATTTAGAAGTGTTGGAAGTTTTATTTAATCAGAAATGTTTAATGCCCATTAGTATTGTGAATGCATAAGGAGACCTTAAGATTTTTAATTACTCTAGTAAAAATCTTACCTCCAAACATGCCGACTTGCTATCTAAAGGACTAACGTATGTTCCAGGAAGGAGGGGTAATGTGGCACAAAGCCTTATAGACTTTAAATTATTTACTCGCAAGTTGAACTGTAAAATATGGTTTGCAAACAATGAAAATGTGGGAGCAGGAACCATGTTAAAAAAGCCAAGCAATTTTAATCCACCATCCAATAATTATATTGGAATTTAAGAGAAGATTTGTGAGAAGAACATTAGAGAACATTTAGCAAATATAAATAGAGAATTCAAATATAACTTAACCAAAGAGGAGTATTTATTACTCATAGAATTGGTTAAGGATAAAAGTATAGGAGTAATGAAGCCAGACAAGGGCAATGGTTTCGTAATTATGGACTCTGTTGATTATTCTAATGTCCTGAATGGCATGTTAATGGAGGAAATATATGAGGAGAGTTCTTTAAATGAGATTAATATAATAAATCGTAATGTTGACTTGAGACTGGAAGATATGGTACTTGAAGGGCAAATAAATGAGGACCAATATAGATCTATCCAAAATGATCACCCAGTGGTACCAAACATTTTTGGCATCCCAAAAATACATAAAGGCCTAAACAATCCAAAATTTAGACCGATAGTGGATGGCAAAAGGGCAAAAACTTGCTTTATAAGCAGATTTTTGGATGCACATTTACAAAAGGGTTTAAGTTGTTTTGAATATATCTGTATGGATTCTTGGAATTTTTTGGAGAAGGTTAATAAAATTAAAATAGTGAGTGATATGTTCCTTGTAACTATTGATGTAAGCAACGTATTCACAGTGATACCACATGAAATTGGTCTGAATTGGCTAGAGACACAATTATCCAAGACAAGCATGTATGATCTGGACACCATTAACACCCTGGTGGCATTAATAGAGTTAGTTTTAAAAAACAATTATATCTTTTTTGAAGGCCAATATTTTAAACAGGCCACTGGGGTAGCTATGGGGGCAGTGTGTGCCCCCATATTTGCAAATTATGTGATGTCCTACTGGGAACAAGAATATATTTTCACAAGTGAATTTAGTGAGTACATTTCTTGTTTTACCAGATTTTTGGACAATATATTTCTCATTTGGAAAGGTAGTGAAGAAGTATTAAAAAGATGTTTGTCCTACATCAATAAAACTGTAGAATTTCTTAAATTTACCTTTGATTACAGTAAGGAGAGTATCACCTATTTAGATGTGAGGTTAGCAATAAACAAGGACAAAGGTAAATTGACTTCAGGTATTTTTCGAAAGCCTACCTTCTCCAATTCCTATTTAGATTTTGGGATCTGTCATCCTCCAGCACAAAAAAGGTCAATAATAAAAGGGCAGCTAGTTAGGGCTGCCTGGATGGTAAGTGAAGATGAAAATTTTAGGGATGAGGTAGAATTTATATCTCAAATGTTCCTAAAGAGAGGATATCCCCATTCAACAGTGCAAAAAGTGGCTAAAGAAATAATTCAAAAGAGGTTAAATGGCACTTACCAACCTATTTTCTGTAATGGTGGCCCCAACAATTTAAAAATTCAAGTGGCAAAAAATGGTAGACAATATAATAATATGTGTTTTATTACCATGTATAAATTGGATGCAGAGGCAATTGCAGGTATAGTGAGACACAATTAGGGGATTTTATTGTGTAATCATCACATAGCAGAGAAAGTAGGAAGTGCCCCCATGATAGTCTATAAAAAAGACAGGTCATTTAAGAATTTATTGGAATCTGGAAGAGATTTTGAACCAGATAAAACTGTTAGATTGCTTGGGAATTTTAAGTGTGGTATGGGGAGGTGTTGCAAGAGCATAATGGAAAGTGCAGAACATGTAATGATAAATGGCACAGATATATGTATAGTAGTGCATTTTAATTGCTTCACTAAAAATGTGATATACATAGCTGTCAGTCATCTTTAGCATTTTACATTGGAAAGATGTGCAGACAATTTAAAGAGAGGATTTATAAACATCTCTTGGATATAAAAAAATGGAAAAATAACCAATGCATTAGCCAGACATGTTTCTGAATTTAACAATCATAGTTTTAAATTCCTAGTACTCCAACAGTTAATCAAAGATGTGCAAGGGAAGGTGTTAGATATTCATTTGGACATAAGTGAATTAAAGTGGCAACTAACATTGAATGCAACTGTATTCCCAGATCTTAATATAGCAATAACCCATGCCTGGGTATGGGTAATGCTGGATTTACCCACAGTTGGCGTGGTTTGTTCGCCCTCGGGACCAAACAAAGCCAACCGTGGGTAAATCCAGTATTACCCACACCCAGAAGTGGGTTATTGCTATTATACAAAGACATTTAAGAAAAAAAATAATTATTTTTCTTAAATAATGGCATTGTATAATGCCTCCTTGCTGCCCTTCCGCAGCTGTCTGGTATTCCACGGAAGTTCTGATGTACTCCGCATGCCTACGCAGTACATCAGAGCTGTGGGCAAAAGCAACGGAGAATGCAAGATCTCCATTGCTTTTTACTGTTTCGCTATGTTAAATGGGTTTAACATAGCGAGACAGCTTTAAAATAAGCAATGGAGATCTCCATTGCTTATTTTAAAGCTGTCTCGCTATGTTAAACTCATTTAACATAGCGTGAGAGGTTTAAAAAAAGCAATGGAGAAAGGAAGATCTCCGTTGCTTTTTACTAATCGCTATGTTAAAGGAGTTTAACATAGCAAGACAGCTTTAAAAAAAGCAACGGAGATCTCCGTTGCTTTTTTTAAACCTGTGTCGCTATGTTAAACTCCTTTAACATAGCGAGACAGTGTTTTAAAAAAGACTTATACTAATGGAAAAAGTCCGGGCGACCGGACCTTTTTCCATTAGTATAAGTCGATTTACAATGTGCGCGCTGGCCAATCAGTGTGCACGTTTTGGAATATTAATGGGGCGTCATGGTATAATACTCATTTTAACATGCTGATTCCACAAACTGTCTGCACTGTAAAGGTTACATTTTATATGTTATTCGAAACTGACAGTCTCTAGAGTACATGAAAAGATACATATTACTTTTTGCAACATGTTATTTTTGCAGTTACCTCACACTCTGTACAAACTCACTTGGCAACTGATAGCTATTCATTTAAAATATCAGTTTAAATATTAAATGTGCCCTTGAAATGCTATTCACATTTTGACAAAATATAATGTGAACTGTAAAATGAATGACTTGAAAGAAGTGAAGTAATGCATAGATTTCAAAGACAGTTCTTGACACTACAGTAAAAGTAAAAATATATATTCACAAGGAAGTATTGAAATGTTTTAGTCTTCCAGTTAAAATAGCTTACTGTCAGCATTTTACAATATCAGAAAGTTTAAAGAGCTAGGAAATTACTATTCTTTGTCTTTATAATGATTATTAGACAGATGTTAGACTACTGCGGTGGTGGTGCTGCGGTAGTGTTGTTGCCTCCCAGTAAACGTTGCCCGTTCAATTCTCAGTTAGAGCGTCTTCTGTATGACGACATGCGTGAATGGGCATTCCTTCATTGAAGGTTGTGTGTTAGGCCCGGCAAGCCAGCACGTAAAACTCTACTGCCAATTATTAGCGGACTGGAGTTCCGCTGTGGTGACCCCTAACCAGGAAAAGCCGAAAGACAAGAAGATTAGACAAATGTTAGACTCTCCTTAGTTTAATGAATTGTGAAATATGTTTATGAGGAAAAATGGACTCAATTATTCACATTGGACTACACATTCCTGGAAACTCAACTGAAATGTTCCCAAATTACTTGTGAATTTAAATGAAACTGCCTGATTAATTAGCATAATTTACTTTAACAACCTGAATCCATAAGCTATCTGATCTATATATGCTACATTATATATGTCACTTGCATATGACAGTCTCTAGAGCACACAAAAAAAATACATATTATTTTTATGACATGCTATATTTGCACTAACCATACATTCTAAAGTAACTCAATTGGCAGCTGACAAGTTATTTATTTGAAACATCAGTCTAAATATTAATTGTGCCCTTGAAATATTGTTACCGTTTTGACAAAACAAAACCTGAATTGAAAAAGGAATGATTTGAAGAAGTTAAGTATTGTACAGATTTCAAAGACAGCTATTGACACTACAATATAAATAGAAATGTATACATGCAAGGAAAATTTGAAATGCTTTATACTTTTAGTTAAAATAGCTTATTGTTAACTTTTTGCTTTATCAGAAAATGTAAAGAGCTAGGAAATTATTTCTAATTTGTCTTTATAATGTTTACTAAAGTGATGTTAGTCACTGAATTGTTTAATGGATTGCGAGTCATGTACAAGATGGACTACTGAATGTTATTTCTGTTTACCTATGTTTGCTGAATTTCTTTTATTAGTACTGATTTAAAACAAGGGAAAGAAAGGGAAGGAAATCTCTGTTTTTGGTCAAGGGAGGAGAGGCTTAAGAGTATTCTAACTGCCCAGAGAACTCTCTAAGATGTTTTAAATACTATTTGATTAATACTTACCTAAGGTAAGTCTTGATTACCATATAGGTACCTTCACATTCATTCTAGACCTGATGTGATTACCCATTCTGGAAGCAGAAGGTGCCCTATGCAGGATGGGAATTGTCAGGGTGATCACAGTTCATTCTTAGACCCTGCTTTGTAAATCTATAAATATGTAAAAGCACTGCACACTAGAATGTAGGGTGCTTCTACTCAGAGTCGGGATACCACTGATAAGCCATGTCTTTTCATAAGTGTAAGTTGGAGTTAGTGAGCTGAAGAGTGGGAAAGTAAAGGAAGACAGTACACCTACAGTAAATTCATATTTCATTGGTAATAACTCATTGTCTCCTGTAGAGTCCTTTTAATCAAATTATTTTAGTAATAATCTATTTGTTGTTGGCTTATTTAGTGTATGCTCCTCTGTTGCATTTAATTTATCCAAAATGACATATCTGACATGTTTGGGATCTCTTAAGAGTAACTAAATATTGGATATATTCTAAGTCAGCATAATAATTGTTTACACTACTAACATCCATCCTGATATATAAAATACTATAAAAGAATAATAGAATAATATGGAATTTCATATCTCTTTTAAGAAAATTCTCCATATAATAATTTAATATATGGAGCTCAGTTGATATTGTTGGTTAAAGGTGTGAATGATAATCCAATAGATCTATCTTTATCTATTGGATTAGGAATGACTTTCATTCCATGTTTAATGGAAAATTCATATTTACTTGTATTTGATACTTTAGAATTAATGTTTTATAAAAGTACTTTTTAAAGCCTGACCAGAATTTTACCCTACTTATATTTAAAGAAGAAAGAACATTAAATTACACTCCCAAGTTTGCACACATAAAAATAACATCCAATGTTATCAGAGAATATGGTATAACTACTATAATCAAAACAATAAAAAAAAGAATCAAAAAGTTTATTCCAAGAATAACTTGAAATGGATTTAACATTCTTATCATTAAATAGTAATGGCTTAAAAAATGCAAATAAAAGATCAAACTTACTAAAATATTTTAATCTAAATAAGGCACACATTTTAAGACTAATGATAGCTTTATTTGGAACCCTAAGGACTATACAGTCTTAGCTCAATCCTCTTATAGAACAAAGACAAAAGGAGTATTAATTCTCTGGAAGAAAAACATAATCAGTCCAAAAGTTATTTATAAATATGAAGACAAAGAAGGTCTACTAGCATTTGTTATAATTAAATTTAATAACAGAATATGGACCTTAGCTAATCTATACTGGTTCCCAGGAATTGGAGCAGGAACGGTTAAAAAACACCTAGATTTTATTTCCAAGAATTATAAAGGAAATATTTTACTGGGAGGAGACTTTAATTGTACCTTGGAAGCTTCTGAAACCACAAAGAAGTTTTTTCGCATAGCAGCTATTTCAAAATCCTTAAAAAAATGGATTGATTCATTTCATTTAATAGACACTTTTAAAGTAAAAGATAGTAAATCCTTATTATTTTCCCATAAAGACCATAGATTTGGAACACAAACCAGAATAGACAAATTATTTGTAGTTCAAGGTTTACAAACAAAAATCCTCAGCTTCTCAATAGTTCCATGCCCCTTCTCAGATCATGACTCTCTGATAATGAAGCTCCAAATAGAGTTTAAACCTTTAATTCTCTCAACTCGAATTACATCATATATCATGAAAATTAAAGAATTCAGACCCTGGATGTTGTCAGAACTACAATTATTTCTTGAAATTAATAATACAACAGAAATCAGTAGAGTCATGGTTTGGGACTCATTAATAACGTATTTATTTGGAAAGAGCCTTAGCTGGTACAAAAACAAAGTTAGAGAGTGGGAATCTGAATCATTAGACTTGCAAACCAGACTCTTGACAGCAAAATCTAAAAAAATCAGAATTGTCCAGAAGTCAAAAAACAAATAGAGGAATTAAATAAAAAATATAATGAAATTCTAAAACACAAAACTTGTCTAGCCTTGGAGAAATTAAAAATAAACTCATTAGCCACCTCCCCCAAATATCTACATAACTCATCTACAAAAATTAAAATACAATCTAAAGCAAATAACATTAGTAGTATATATCATGAAAAGAAAGGGAAAAAAGTATCAGATATAGGAGACATCCATGAATCATTTCGGTTCCATTATATGGAACACTTCAAAAAAGAAGATTTAGATACCAACCAAATAAACTTAGATACAAACCTTATCAATATAAAAAAAATTCCCGAAAACTTAAAACTAGACCTACAAAAACCTATATCCTACAAAGAAATTATTGACAAGATAAAAGAAAGTAAATCTAACAAAGCTCCAGGGATAGATGGTATAATTACAGAAATTTACAAACTCTTCCCTTCAACAGTAATCTCCCTTTTTCATAAAACTTTGCTAGATGTCCAGTCAGAAGCAAAAATACCACCCTCATGGAAATATTCTCTCATAACACCAATTCTAAAAGATAATAAACTATCAGACCTTTGCACCTCATACAGACCTATATTATTACTGAATAATGATTATAAAATATTCATGTCAATCCTAGCTAACAGAATGAAAATCCCACTTTCAAAGACAATTACTAATGGTCAAACTGGATTTTTATATAACAGGCGCACACATGATAATATTAAAAGGATACTTAACTCTTATAGATTATGTGAATAAAGAAGATAGAGAAATACTTGTAATCGGATTAGACATAGAAAAAGCCTTTGATTCCCTCAACTGGGAATACATATTTAAAACTTTAGCATTATTTGAATTTTCTCCTCCCTTCATCGTATTACTAAAAAAAATATATATTAATAGCTTAGCCTACATTAAATTAGGCCCTTTCACCTCAGAATCTATCCATATAACAAAAGGTACTAAACAAGGATGCCCTCTTTCTCCTATTTTATTTGCTTTGGTTATTGAAATACTTGCAGAAATAATACGCAATAATCCAAGAATAAAAGGAATAGAAGTCTATGACCAGTACATATCTAAAATAATGCTTTTTGCTGATGATATTTTATTAACCCTATCAAACTCCAGAGAGTCATTAGGACAGCTAGAAGAAGTAATGGAAAAATTTTATAAGATTTCAGGTCTACACTTTAACAGATCAAAATCAAAATTTCTATTTTTAAATAAGAAAAAAGACCTACAAGTTACAGATACATCCATCATAGGAAAACAAGAACTTACGCTAAATTATTTAGGAATAGTGTTATGCAAAAATATAAACAAAACAATATTAATAAATTATAAAAACATTACTGAAACAATAAAAATATATATAGAAAAGTGGAACAAAATGATATTAATTTTGAAGATAGATTGCAATTAATAAAAATGGTCTTATTGCCAAAAATACTCTATGTAGCAATAGCAATACAGTTAATTCCTGAAGGATGCATTCTTAAAGAAATAAACTCATGTTTAATAACATTTTTATGGTATCCCAAAAAGAATAGAGTAGCTCTAACTCATCACATTAAACCCTGGAAACAAGGAGGATTGAACTTCCCAGAAATAGAAACATATATAAAAGCATCTGTGCTTAAAACTACAATAGACTGGATAAACCCAAATTATTTTGCCAACTGGAAAGAATTAACAACAGCTATATTAACAAATGAATTTTATCTGTTAAAAAAATGTAATAGTAGACAAATCAAACAAACCCTGGTACATACTGTGCATAAGAATACAATATAATATAACAAAACCTTCTAAAACAACACTGATTAATCATTACATCAGTTCCTTTAGGAAACTTATCAATGCAAACATAGATCTAAAACTTTGGTTTGACCTTTTAATCCCATTTATCATCACTAAGAACTTTCCTCACAAAATATATAGGGAAACAATAACCTCCTGGGAACAAAATGGATTCTTATGCTGGTTTTTAATGTGTAAATAAATTAAATGTTTTAGATATACATATGATAAAAACTGCTTACAATATTCCAACACAGGACTGGTTAACCTTACAAAGCATTCTAATGTACACTCACGATTTATGCAGATTAATTAATAATTCCTAATTTAAAGATATTCCAAATCTAATAAGTTTTCTGTATGAATGTATATATAATAGTTGTGAAAAGAAAAATTCCATTTCAAATCTATATAAAGAGTTAATAACATATAAAACAATTCCCAAACCATCATACTGGCAGTTCTTAACAAAAGGTCAGTCATTGCAGTTAACAGAAGAAATTAAAAGTAACATCTTACTATCAGTTAATTACACCTCTAACACACAGTACTGGAAAATATTTAACTGGAAATACTTACATAGAGCATTTTAACATCAGATAGAATTAAAAAGATCAGTACCACTAAAAATGTTTTTTGCTGGAGGAGTGAAAAGTCAAATAAAGCAGACTGGATTCATATTTTTATGAATGTAATAAAATTAAATCATATTGGAATGGAATCAATCATTTTTTACCTTAACTAAAGTATTGATAATACTAAATGTAAATGAAGGTCCCTACCTGAATAAGACAAATATGCATTTGTTATGGACAATACTTGCTATAACTTGCTATATCTAGGAAATGCGTAACCAGAAGGTGAATTTCAAATACACCCCCAACTTTGGAAGAATTCTTCACTTTACTGAAGACAACTGCAGTGATGGAAATAAAAATCAAAGAACTACGAATCTATCCCAGGCCATTGGTAAATAATCCTTGGAAGAAAGTTATATCTTTGTTGGACACTCTGCAATAATCAATATTGTATCTCTAATAACTAATCTGTTAATTCTATAGTTAATAACATACAGTGTATATCATTGAAAGTCAGGCTATTGTAAATATTGTATATATTTGTTTAAAATGATATTTAAAAATATTATGTAAATGTTATTTTAATTGAAAATAAAAAAAAAAATATTTGAGAAAAAAAAACAATGTACAAACCTATGAACCTATAATTCACCTCCTCTTAGTCTGTCAATGTCAGACATAAATAGTACCAACATTGTAAAATTGTCCCTGAATGTCCCTGATGTACTCTGGCTAAGTCCCTGTTTCATGGATATTTATCCCTGCCTAGTTGAGAGCTATGCCTAAAAGACCTCTCAACCTCTTACAGTAAGAAATAAGGACAAAGCCATATTTAATTGGGGGATAAAGGCCCAAACTCAGTGACAGAGTATACATATTGGCCATACAAAGTAAGAATGTGAATAGACTAACAGATATTACTGTAGCATAATTGTTGTCTGAGGAGTTTGACAGGTGACAGTTAGAGTCTGTGTCAATTTTCTGACTGCAACCATCAATCAGTGGACAACCAGTCAGACATCCACAAGTTTGTGGAATAAGGACCACATATATGAGGCAAACATGGTGATATTCTGCAGATATCTACACAGTTGAGAGGTATGACGCCTACAGGGAACATATACTACTGCAGGTTTGCGTTGCTGTCTCTCATTGTGGCACACTGATGTTGCTGGTCTATCCCCATATAGTTGTTGGAATAGCACACTGCTATTTGTCTGACAGTGGCTGTATGACATATTAGTGGGGATTTGCCCATAGGGAACACACTCAGTACACTGCAGTGATGGGTGTAGAGACATGCAGCAGAATCAGCATACAGCATACAGGGACATTACCCAGTATTGCTTCTATATTGATGATAGCCACACATGTAGTGTGTTGCCAAACTGTGGGGTATGACGTTTTTGGGAGCAGTGGATAGTGCAGGCCATTATGGGTGTGTAGGGTCTGTACATAGTGGAGATCCATGTATCTGGTCTTGTAATGTGTTCCCCTCTTGTCTTGCAGGAATGATGTACAAATGGAGACATTCTTCCATTTGCATCTGCAGAGAATGATGCTATACTGGATGCCCTCAGACTCTACCATCACATCCTGCTTTCAAGGGGCTGCCACAATCATGAACAGTGGGCAGCATTATGGGCTGACCTTGTGAGGGCTGTTTATCATATTGGCCAACAGGACAGGACCTACAAGCAGGTCCAACACCAGGCCATAGATATGGTCAATGCTGCATGTCAAAAGGCAGAAGCTGTTTCCAGGGATCCTGCTGCGACTGGTGGAGGCCCTGCAACAGAACAACAACTCTCAGGCACAGAGGAATTCCTGATGAATCTAAGATCAACCAACAACGCCCAGCCAACCATCACGCCATACAGCCGGGAGGTGGGTGGCACAGTTTCCACATCAGGGGAATGTCTAGGTAAGCTTATTGTGTTCACCAGTATAATACATTAGCAGTCATTGTGGTAAGCTCTACAGACCAGTACATGATTTGTCTGCATTGGGGGGAGTTTGGCTTTTACCCACAGTTGTGCACACATACTCAGAATATCAGCAATATAGCCAGTACCACATTAGCTACTGTACATGTGGATATATATACGTATTACCTTGTAACTCTGCAACATTTGGTGTTGCTGACAATACCTCTCCCTCAACTTTTCATAGGTCCATCAGGTGTGGCCGGAGTTTGTGGTCCTGTTTCTGGTAAGTGTGATACTGTTGTTTTACAGATCATATATATCCTATGAAAGTTAAGGGCTGCTGTTTTGCCTTATGCAAAAGTGTTCTGCTTAGCCAGAGTAGAATAGCTGTATGTTCTATTTTGGAGCAGTTAACTACAGTGCATAGTGTAGGGAATGACAGCTGTGTATTTGTACAAACATTAACATGTTTGCACTTATAGTTGTGAGCAACTACACAGCCTGCTATACATGAGGCAATTACTCCAGCATGTCTATTCAAACACAATAGGGAGAAGGTACATACCTGAGACAATGCTACTACAACTGGCATATCATTGTCAAGATAGGTATACTGGGTTTTATGTGTAGCTCTATCACATACACTGTCATATTGCATACCTCACAGGTGTATTGTACTGGCAACCTTACATGTATGTAGGTGACGTGCATGTTATATAGGGCCTTGGTTGTCTGTGTATATTGCTCTAAGTTTGTGTGTTGTGCATGGGATCTGAGATGAGAAGTTGTGGGACATGTGATGCAGTTGTGGATCCACATCTGTATGAGTCTGTGTGGATTACCATACATAATAGTGCAAGTGGTAATGTACAGCTTTTGTCTTGCTTCTCACAGGTGAACAGAGGGGTTGGAGTCTGTCCCCATCACAACCTGATGTCAGTGTCTCTTCAGACTCTGATGATGATGGTGGATATAGTGAGACACAGGTGGAGTTGTTGGTGGCTGAATCTGTCCCAGAAGTTGACATACTTCTTCCACCCCCATTTTCCCTGCACACAGTCAGTATGCCCACACATACCCAGTCACCAGTTGCCACAGATATTGGATAGTCAGAGGGTGGTGATATAGTACAGGACAGTGTAAGAACTATGGCATCAATGAGTATAGACATTGGCCATAGCTACAGAGCTGGAGAGGTCCCACACAGGAAGATTAACAGAGGTGCTCAAAGGAGGACTGCTGCCCATGCATCTCCTGTTGCAGGTGTCACATCACGGGTCACTCGCTGCATGTTTTAGGCTGTCATGGAGGCACAGGCATGATTTGAAACCAATACCAGACAGATGCTTAGAGTTATGGATGCAGCACAGTCTAACATCCATGACTGCTTCCACCATATTGGTGAAGCCATGGAACATTTCATTGATGTAGTGGACAGACGGTGGGCTGAAACAGTGTCTGTCTTTGAGCGCACATTGTGCTGGAACATGTGGTTGGGGTTGAGGATCAGATACGTGGCCGCAGGCCAACAACACCATCTGCTGGGTATCCATGTGGTCATGCACACTCATGCTCCCGTAGTGACAGTACCTCCAGCTCTACACAAGGAAGTGTGTTGTCCACACCACAACACGGCAGGCCATGGGCATGTGGTCCTGGGCAGTCCCATGGGAGACACAGGCCCAGCAAATAGCAGTCACCATCAGGTACTAGCACCACATCTGACCTTGGTCATGGTGGTGCCCATGCTACTCCTGGTGAAGCCAGTTCCTGTGTTCATGGGAGTCTATATTACATAATCGAAACATAATTTAATTGAATGGCACTTACATCAAAAATGCCATTAATTGACTTCACTCTTGTGGGAGGCTGTGCCCCCCGCTAATTATATATTCCAACTCTGAGATCGTACTACAGTGAGGAAAAGGCACATTTTTCCAATTTTCACTGCACTGTGATCTCACTATAAACAGCTCAATGAATGGCATTTTGATGTAAAATCCCATTTGCTTAAATTACTTTTCGATAATGTAATATAGACCCGTTCATAGCTGGAGATGGTGAACTATACACTCTGCCATATATGGTCCACAGCTGTACACCATACACATGTGTAGAGCTAGCACTGGGCTTGACTGTATGCATTCACACACTCCAATACCACTGTCACAAGCAGGTCACCTACAGACATACACAGCACCTCTCCATAGCCAATGTAACCAGCACCCCTTCCTGACTCACACACATACTGTCTACTATTTAGCACAGCCTAGGTCTCTGGCACCCCCACAACACACCCTGTGCATGTGATGATACCTGTGCCACATTTCCATCATCTGTGACATCGATGCGGGGACCTGCATATATGTGTCTGATGCACAGGAAGACTATATCACTTTGCATGGGTTTGTGTGATGCAGTAGTGCTATGCCATGGCAGTTGTGAGCCAAGACAGGTACTGCATGCTGGCATGTGTCAGGATTACACATCAAACATTGTGTATCTTTGTTAACTGATGGTATACTGGTGGTAGTGTTACAGAATTACAGGAGTGTCATGTACCTGTGTATGTTTTTCTCCCAGGAGTCTGAAGAGTTCAACTATGGACACATGGCAGCAATATAGCTGCACAGGATGGCAAGGAAGCACAGCAGAGATATGACATCAGCAAGGTATGCCAGTATACATGCATGGCTCCCTAGGTGCATATGTGTAGAACAGTGTGTCAGGGACAATGGGGACAGTCAGCATCATCATGCTTTCATACCATGTGACACACTCTACTACCCTTGATACATGCCACCTGGGTATTCTGCATGTACAACTCTAGATGGTGGTGGACATCAATTATGCTTATGTGGAAGAGGGTAACTTAAGGCCAGCGGTTAGTCACAGAGCCATAAAATGCCTAACCATTGCACAGAGGTAGGCCACATGGGCATGTCTCTAGTGATGTAAGTGGATATATTTACACACACAGACACACACATAAGTTGAATACTGTGAGATTAGAATCTCAACCTATCTAGTAGTACACACTATACCTCATAGTACTTTGCACATGCGCCACACTGTTTATCTGATGTTACACTGTCAGCCAGTGCTCTTAAGGTGTATGACATCAGCAGGCCTTGCAACGGAAGCCAATGTCGAGCCCAACAGCTAATCATTGGGCATAAAACGTGTAATCTTTGCTTGGTGATAACCCATACAAACTTGTCTAAAGTG